>NW_019416815.1:258964-308609 GCF_000390285.2 Anoplophora glabripennis
AACAGTTTAATACATTTATTATTATAAAACTTATAACCAGTACTAGATGTTCTAATAACGATATGGAACACTTTAATAACAGTTATTGCTATTATTTCGTAAAGGGTATAAAAAACGTTGTATATTAGTTATACAATAATTTAATAAAGAATAAGGTTTATAGTCACTATACAACTGTGCTAGCAGTACGCATTTTATATCCAATAATCACCTGTTTAACTGTCACATATAGTATACAATGGTCTTATAAGGGCATATAGAATTCTAATAAAGAATACAGCGCATTTCTTTCAGTGTACTTCCAGTTAAAGCGGTAGTCGCCACCTATTTGCTTATTATAAATGGAACATCCTGTATATTTTTGCATATTTGGATTCTATGCGTAATTTAAGAGGAATTTTATAAAACTTCCCTATATCCATCTCTAATGGTCTAATGGTTTTCGACCTATTTCAATTTCATATTTATTGTCGCATTTGATTGACCAAACCGCCAAAACTTGGTTTTTCTAAATTAGACACCCTGTATATTTAATCAAAATCTGTTGTAAAAATATACTCTATATCTATCCATATTACATCTCCATATACCTATCTTTCAATTTTTCTGTTTTGACGGTTTTTGTGATAAATAAAATGATCCAATTTCTTGCGAGGATTGCTATAAAATTTTAAAAATCAAATTAACCAACCATAACCAATCATAAATCATCATTTAGTGTTAATCTGACAGTGGTACCTACTTACAATTAGTTAAACACTGATTTGAAAATAATGGAAAACTATAAAACGATCAAATGCTGATATTATAACTGAAAACAGCAATAATGTTGTAAAAAAGAGAAAAACTTTAATAATACGATGATTATGAAAATATAATAAACACGTTTTATAAACATAAATAAATAGTTATTTGTATCTACACCTTTTTCTATATTATATGCACACAATAAATAAATTATATATTAAATAAAAATTTCAAGATTTTATTTAAACCTTATTACCACGTAATTATTAACAGCGGATTATGTACCTATATCCTACCATCGATATTATTATTTACATGAATATGCAGTATAACAACGAAATGTGAGAAATTTTAAATAGTCGTAATAGACAGAAGAAAAGGGCTTGATAATCGAATTCATCTCATTTTGCTTTATCGATTAAAAAAAAAATCAAAATCGGAGCCATAGAAGCCGAGATATTGAACGCCGAAGAGCGCGCGCTTTTTTTTGAACGCGCGATTTCAATTTCTATAATTCATCCCCTCCCCTCGGTTTTGCGGCTCAAATGGTCGGCTTGGTGATATTCATTGAATTTTCATAAAAAAAGCACACGTGCGATCATATTTATAAAAACACATACGGAAAGTTCTTGAAAAAACCTGCCAAATTCAATTTTTATTGTTGTTATAGTATTGTTATACATAGTTTTTCAGCAAGGGCTTGTTGACTTTGACACTCTATATCTCGAAACTTATAGGACCGATTTGAACGTTCTTTGTTTCAAGTTAAGCGTCTTTCCGAGAACTGTTTTTTAGTACTTTGGTATATTTTCCAACCCGCAAAACCGCTTCACGAAAGTATTTGTTTATAAAGTCAAAATTTTTCGAACTTTTAAAATCGCTCCAAAAACTATTCAAAAATAGAAAATTAATATTATAACGATTCTATATGATAATTAAGGGGTCCAAGTATGTGTAAAAAAATCCGCGCCAATTAAAATGCCTAACTTTAACCCCAGCACTCACGTAAAAAAATAATGACATTTCGCGTTGTAATTTAGTAACAAATTGTCTCATACCAAAAATATTAGACTGTTTTTGATCGGGTTTCGGAATTTCGTTTTGTAGTCGTTTAAAATACTTACATCTACATTTATAGTAGAATTGGACAATTTCTTGCCTGTCAGTTTGACGCTTCCAAATTACCTCGATTTTCATCACCTTCTTACGTTGTTTTGGCTATTTCGCAACAAAAATATGATATGCGCAGGTATCAAAAATTCTGTCTTGTAGCAAATTTCATAACAAACAGTTTCATCAATAATAGTTTTTCTGTAAACTGCATATTTAAGAAGTTATATTGGAAAATATTAGAAAAATCACGTCACTTTTGAGTATTTTTGCAGTTATTAATTTTTTCTGCAAATAGCACAACTTTTTTTCTTGGCGCAACGTTATATTTTCATTGTATATATTATTTTCAACCGATTTTTACTAATATTTAATCTACGTCAAGCAACAGCCATATCTAGAAGGTTTTGAGCTTAATTCTCTTGGACTACAAGGGCCTCTGTGCAGAAGAGTAGAATTAAAAGAGGCCGATAAATGCTTCCACGCCAAATATTCCAGATCGAAAAGTTAAACTTATACAAGAAAAGACTGAAACAGTATTTAACAACGAAAGATTTATAAACAGTATAGTAAACATTTTGTCTATCGTAGATGATAAGTGTGGGTTATATATGGGTATTTCGGATAGCTAATTAATAATTTGGATAGTTTTAGAATCATCTTTGGGGGCTGAGATATTCTGCAATGCAGACATTCTCTCCGTCCCAGCCAATGTACCAATTAAACAAATTTGCCACACCGTTCATTAACATGCTGGCCAGAGACCGTGTAATTAAAGCAATTGTGGTGCATAAAAACGCATCGTCAGCATCTGCAATTCGTCCCGTTGCGTTGGCGGCTTACATCCGCGTACTTTGCAATGTCTCCACCCTGCAATTGTTATCTTTTATTTCAGGACTGACTCTCCTGATTAAAACTTATTGTCGCAGTCTGCAGACCGGCCTCGAATTTGTTTTGTTTTTGCGGGAAAGTTAGTTATAGTTTTAAAAGCCGGCGGTTCTCTGGAATGATGGAAACCGGGCAAAAGTTGTAAATGTTATTAATTAACGCAAATGCTGTAGAGTTCCAAGGTTAGGTTGTTTTCTGGATAACAGACGTTAAGCGTTCTGCTTATTTAATTTTAATTCAGCGGATAATTCTCGGATACAATGTGGAATGAGTAACTATAAAACATATTTGATCTCTCATGAACTTGACGCATATTTTATTCAAAATTATTAAATTGTTAACTGTTAATATATTGTTTCTGATCGCTGTGAAGTGCAAAGTCGTGATTTTTAATCGGTACTTGAATCAATATTATAGGTCATTCCATGCCAACTGACCTCAGTCGACCATCTCCAATTTTCATAAAATTTTGCACAGATGTAGCCCTTGGTCCTAAACTAAACTGGGTAAAATATTAGACTCTAATATGCTTTTGTTCACAAGTTATAGGCTTTGGTCTATAGGGCCATTTTGTAATGATCACGCGCGTTTTCCAAATTCCCTCAACTTTGATTGCTTGTTTCTTCAGTTTGGATCAACTAGGAAGGATTAAATTTAGCTGACTTGGACAAATTTTTGTGCCAAATCCAATCGTGTAAACAAAAAGCAGTTGTAGTCAAACCTAAATTGCAAATTGGTGACAAGGTTGAGCAAAAAAAAATCAGTTTCTGAAATAATGACCATACTTTATGTACAAAGCTTAAGATACTGCGATTTAAATTAGGCAATAATTTTCCCAAGAGTGGTTTAAATTAATATGTCTATGTGTGCTTAATTTAAAAAAATTAGGGGTTATGTTTCTGAAAGCAAAAAATGCCAAAAAATTTTCATTTCGTGCCCGGGCCTTCTAGATAGAGAAATAGCTCATGTTTTCAAGGTTACTCCTCGCACGCAATACATAAAAGGTGAGTCAGAAAAAATGGGTCAACATTAAGCTGGAGATACTAGACACCAAAATATTATGCCTTATAAGAATGGTTTACGCTGGTTTAAGAAATACAGGATGTTCAAGGTTTAAATTTTATTCTGAAATTTCTCAATAATTGAGAAAGTTTTGCTAGCATTACTCTGAAAATTGGTAGTGTAGGATTTATTGGTGTGAGAATTACGAATTTGAAGCTTCTTTTGACGTTGCTTCTAGAGGGCACTAGTTTCACCGTATTATTAAGATAAGTATATCAAAACATATTTTTTTTATCTGTTGAGTCATGCAAAAAAAGTTAAAAATCTAAAAGAATGTTCAATTCTACATAAAAAATGTACTCTTGTTTACGTCGCCTAACTTTATCGGTTTCTGAGTTGTTTGTATTTAAAAGTTTCAACGTATTTTGTGGTTATTTTCTTTCAGGCGCTGATACTGCTATTTTTTTCTAAGTAGGCTTATGTTGCAATAAATATTAGCGCATTTTGCGTGCGTGTGATTTATTATTCATGCAGAATTATTAGCTAGTGATCAAAAAATGCCACAACATAAAATTTTTCCAACAGTGAAATACGTGATATGATTTGTGTTTTTGCTCAGACTAATTTTAATGGATATGCGGCAGCCCGAAGATATGTACAGTTGTACCCGTGCGAGGAGTAACCTTGAAAACATGAGTTATTTCTCTATCTAGAAGGCCCTGACACAAAATGAAAAACAATAAATTTGGTAGAAGAAACAACGCTCTTTCAAATGAAACAAAAAAGACAAAAATTAAAGATGACCCAGATTCCGATTTTTGTCGCTAAAGATAGGGTAAAATTTGCATAAAAAATTTGTTTGGCATTTTTGCCATCCTCTGCTTTCAGAAATATAACTCCTAAATTTTTTAAATTAAGCACACATAGAGATATTAATTTAGACTACTTTTGGGAAAATTATTGCGTGATTTAAATCGCAGCATCTTATGCTATTTGTGCTTAAAGTATGGTCATTATTTCAGAAACTGTTTTTTTTTCTCAACCTTGGCACCAATTTGCAATTTAGGTTTGACTACAATTGCTTTTTTATTTACACGACTGGATTTTGCACAAAAAGTTGTCCTAGTCAGCTAAATTTAATCCTTCTTCGTTGATCCAAACTGAAGAAACAAACAATCAAAGTTGAGGGAATTTGGAGCACGCGCAGTGATCATTGCAAGATGGCCCTGTAGACCAAAGCCTATAACTTGTGAACAAATGTATATTAGAGTCAAATTGGAGATGGTCGACTGGGAGCGTTGAGTCAGTTGACATGGAATGACCCTTATATAACAACCAACTTCATGGGTTTATCGTTTAACGACCTGACTTGGTCAAAGATTTAGAGGGATATTTCAATTTTAAGCTTTCTTTCAGTAAACAGTGGGAATATATTGAAAAATTTACGTATGCCTAGGTTTCATTTTTGGAACGCTGAGGAGGTCAGGTTATTATCTACTTACTGTGTTTGTTAGATCCAGGCTTGAGTATGCTTCTTTCAATTGGGCACCAATTTCTATTAGTCATATGATGTGAAATGAGAAAGTTCAATAATCTAAGTTACTTATTCAATATTTGATTAAATTTCCAAAAATGAAGATGGCGGTCGACTCCAAAATGGTAGACGGACTTCACAGATTTCATGAAGTTATCTAAGAGTTTTGCGGCCGCTTCTTCTTCTTCTTCTTCATCTAGTGGTTGGTCCTTGAAAAGTCCCATAGCACTGCGGCCTAATTAGGCCTATTGTGCGTCCCACCAGTCCTATTCAGTAAGTAGATTTGTCCTTTTTACAAAGTCCAAAAGCTTACTTGCTGACACTTCTCTCAGTTCCTTGGGTTCCAAATAGGGTCTCCCAAGGAGCGCCATTCTGCTACGTGCAAATCCCGGGCACTCGCCCAGTATATGCAGAGAAGTTTCGTCCGCCGATTCACATCCTTGGCAGACCGGACTGTCTACAAGCTTTAGCTTATGTAGATGTTTCCGAAAGTGACAGTGTCCCGTTATGAGTCCTGTCACTTTCCTGAGCCGGATTCTGTTCAAGCTCAGTAGCTCATTCGCTCTTCCCTTCGAAGGATACTCCATAAGCTCCTTAGAACGGCTATGTCCTGGTCTTGAAGTTCAGTATTTCCTGTGTTCTGTCTCAGTCCATTTGCCCAGAGCCCGCCTGACCACACTGGGAGATGTGCCACAGAACGGCTCC
The DNA here is from genome assembly GCF_000390285.2 of Anoplophora glabripennis. Classification (NCBI taxonomy): domain Eukaryota; kingdom Metazoa; phylum Arthropoda; class Insecta; order Coleoptera; family Cerambycidae; genus Anoplophora; species Anoplophora glabripennis. The sequence continues at coordinate 264,951 of NW_019416815.1, forward strand.
GGGCCAATGAACTCTGTCTCGGATCCCTTCCTAGCAAGTTCATCCGCTTTCTCATTTCCACAAATGCCTTTGTGCCCTGGCACCCAACACAGTCTGACTGTATTGTTGGTGGCCAGTTCAGTCAGCATTTGTAAACAATCCCACACCAGTTTTGAACTTACCTTGTGTGCGACTAAAGCTTTAATTGCAGCTTGACTATCAGATAATATATATATGAGTTTACGTCTGTAACCTCTACGTACATTATCTGTCAGACACGCCATTATCGCGAAGATTTCTGCTTGGAATACAGTGGGGTACTCCCCCAGACTGTAGCTTGCACTCCATCTGGGTCTGAGTCCATATATTCCTGCACCCGTCCCTCTGGTCATTTTGGAGCCATCTGTAAACCATACTAGGCTCCACCTTTCCAGGGTATTAAACCTTTCCTCCCACTTGCTTTGATCCTCTATTCGAGTCTCAAATGGCTTGTGGAAGTGAAACCTTGGAACCATCTTGTCGGATACCATCCCTAAAGTTGGTTCCGACATAGATGTGTCTATGATCCTGGAGTGGGAACCACCCCTCCAGTCATTGTTATTCCTGAGTCGATATGCTGCTAGCCGCGCTTCTCTTTCCACCACTATATGCAGCGGTGGCAGATTTAGCATGACTTCTAGTGCAGCTGTCGGGGTCGATGCCATCGCCCCCGTTATACCTAAACAGGCCAATCTCTGAATTCTATTCAGTTTGTCCCTCGCTGTGGTCTGTTGTGTTTTCTGCCACCAAACCACAGCGCCGTAAAGGATCCTAGGTCTAACTATCGACGTATACAACCAGTATGACATCTTTGGTTTCAGTCCCCAGGTGCTCCCAATAAGGCGACGGCATACACACAATGTCTGCCTCGCCTTACTCACCACTTTTTCCAAGTGCGCATTCCAGGTAAGCTTATTATCCAGTATCACTCCTAGATACTTTACTTCCCTGGAAAGTGTAATGCTCCTCTCCCCTATCATAGGTTCAGAGAGTCCAGTTAAATTCCTTCTCCTGGTGAAGGCTACTACGACCGTTTTGTCAGGGTTTACTGACAGTGCCTGCCCCTTACACGAGTCATCTATCCATTTCAAAGCCTCTTTCATGAGTTCTGAAACGATAATATTATGTTTTCCGACTATGAGAACGACTAAGTCGTCCGCATAGCCTTGTGTATAAAATCCCTTTCGATTAAGGCCCTCCAGTGCGCCGTCCACCACTAATCCCCATAACAAGGGAGACAGTACGCCTCCCTGGGGGCAGCCCCGGCCTACCTTACACCTGGATGTCTCTCCCGAAAGGGTAGCTGTTACTGTCCGGTTTCTCAACATGGTATCTATCCAACGACACAAAGTGTCATCAAGGCCCCTGTTGCGAACTGCCGAATTAATAGATTCGAAAGGTGTATTATCAAATGCCCCTTCAATATCTAAAAAAGCTGCTAAAGCTAGATCTTTGTCGTCCATCGCCCTCCCTATCCTAGAGACTAGGCTATGAAGGGCTGTGTCGACTGATCTGCCTGCCTGATAGGCGTATTGCTACCCGTGCAGAGGATTTGCCCTCAACACCCCGTCCCTTATATGCCTATCAACTATTCTCTCCAACGTTTTCAGGAGGAAAGATGTTAAACTTATCGGGCGATATGCCTTTGCCTGGGCATACGATGGACACCCTGGTTTAGGAATAAACGCCACGTTCGTCGATCTCCATGCCAGCGGTATATAACTAAGTGCAATGCTGGCTCTAAAGACGTGAATTAAATTATTGCGGCCGCTTAATACAAACTTAAACATAAATTCGTATAATGTGACCTGAGAGATCAGTCATGACCAATTTTTATGAGATCCCGTCAACTTTTTATAATAGTTTTGTTGAATCGCCACATTGGTTACCATTTTGCAGGTTTCTTTCATAAATACATATATGTATTCTATTATTAGCTATCACATGTTTTAACTCTTTATTAAGGTATTAAGGAGGATCTGGTGCTACGAAAAAACGCAGTCAATTTCGTATTATTGAGATATATTATTTTTGCAATGCGAAATCAAATTCTGTGAATTATTCTCGAATTATTTATCAATTTGTTTTTGCTTTTAATTAATGCCAAAAATTTGAATATTTAACATAGGTTCTTATGGGAAATGCTATGACCCTTACAATCAAATTACAGCAACAGCGCAATAGAGTATAAATGAGGATAGGTGGCGCGAACTTTAAATAATACAGGAGATATAGGTAAATAATGAAATATTTATTCTTTGCATCACAGCGCATATAACAATCTTATGCATTTTGATAAATTGTGACATTTGTAATATCATTTTTCATTTTAAAACTAATATTTCAATAAATTCAGTATATTTTTTAGAATTTAGAACTACATCATGTTTAAACTTTTCCACGCGAATCACTCCGTGATCACAGCTGTTAGATAATCTAAAATACGTGAAAGTTCTTTGAAAAAAAACAATGCATGCTTTGTGCCTTGTACTATGTCCAGTAGTTGATGCCCTCGAATAGTGTGCGAAGGTTCTGGCTCTACAATCTTTTCTTCAACAGCTTTTGCTATTTTCTGTTCTAATTCTCAAACATTTATACTTCCTTTTGGTCACAAGATTCCCTTCGACCGACTCTGTTCTTCATCCGACATTTTAAAGGTTAAAGCAATCAGCTGTGTGGGCGATCACATAGTATAAAGCATACCTTAAGGTGATTAAAAAAAAATCGACTATTTTTTTCAACCTCCCCTCTGAAATAGATTCGGGGAGGTGAAATAACATGGGAAAAATTATGTTTCAATTTCAGAATTTTATATTTAAAAAACCAATAGACGAATTTAAATTATCGAAACGCACTCTTGTAGGGAATTGAATGTTCTACAAAAAATGTCCCTTATCATTTTTTGATAAACCTGCTCGTACAAAAGTTATTCAAATTCAAAGTTAAATTTATGTTATAATTACACTTTTTTTCCAGTTTCAGGTAAAATAGTATCTACTAGATTAGTAGGTATTCATTTTTGGATCTCGGCCCCCTGACAACTTTTAATGACGACATCTCAAACTATAATATATTTCATTTTCAGATAATTTGATGGGATGCCAATTTCCATTAACTTTGTGCGTGGTCCTTTATAATTTTGATTGAATTTTACTAAAAATTATAGTAATGATAGTAATGCAAAGAATTTCTTGAAAACTTATTAAAGCCAGAACTTATTCTTGACCTCTTGTAAAATACACTAACAAGCCTTGTACTTATTCAAACCAAATTTGGAAAATAAAGTAGGTAAGTAGGATATATCGATGTAGTCATGGATATTTTGTCAAACATTAGTCGCCATATTGATAATTGAGTTCAGTTTGTGATTGTTTGTGGTTCAATTTTCTGAAAACTCTGCAAAAATGGAATCTAATGACTATTTAGGTGTACTGGAGTGCGTGAAAGAGGTTTCTTTGAATCTTCTGTCTACCAACGTTTTATGGATTGGCGCAAAGAAAAAAACATTAAGAAGACGTATTGATGGTGTATTTCTCAAACTTAGCAAATAAAATGAAGGTTTGAGTTACAATATTCTATGTTGCGGTTAACACAGAATATAAAGAAGAGGATTGATATAAGCAAATATTCAAAGTTACGTGCTTTTGTCAAGAAACAAAATGAGGGGTATGTACCGAAAATATCGCGAGTATTTTCAAAAGTGCAAGTTGGTTGCATTTTGAATAGTGCACCTAATAATTTATATTTGATGATGAAGGTAAAGTTTTAAAAATAATACACTCTTAAAAATTGGGGTAAAAATCCAATACATTTGTGAATTTACACTACAGTATTACATAATAAGTAAAGTAAAATTAAATATTCTTCGTAATATTAAAAATATTTATATTTTACTAAGAAAGTTATGTGTTTTTACTTTATAATCTCAATTTCGGTAAATTTACACCGTGCTATTACCACAGTTAAAAAATTTTACAATAAAAATGTATATTTCATTTGGTTATGTAATTTTACATTAAAGGGTAAGTATATTTACAGAAGATTTAATGTAGAAACAACAGCGCGTCTAGACTAGCAATGATGCAATTGGTCAGACAGACCACGCTGTGTAGTTGTAGTAGTGAGTCGTGCGTATATTGTGCGTTATACTTACAATTAGTTATCTTTCTTAAAAAGATAAAGGTAAGATATTTAAACTAATTTATAATTTCAATAAATATGTGTGGAAGTAGTTTATTTTGTCATAACATTATTATTAGGTATAAACATTAATGATATGATGAGAAATAACCACTCTGCCTCGACCAGCAATGAATTACTTCCACAATATTTTACTCACATCTATTTCATTATTGGTTTTTTCTTCATTCTAAGGGTATTAAGCTAATTCTAATTAATTCATATAGTATGAAATAGTTCTTTGATAATAACTGATAATAAGCTGAATGTTGGATATGGTAAAGAAATAATTCCACAGACAAGGATGGAATCAGAAGCTATCTAAAATAACAATAATCTACGCAAATACACATGCCTGATATAATGAAATTATTAAATAACTTTCCTAATTACAAAATTTACTCTTAAACATTAGTACATAATTGTAGGATTATAGTGTAATACCTTTACAATAAAATAAATAGTTTATTTTGTAGTTTAGACTAGGAGTTATGAAACTATGTTTTATTCGTGTTTATTTTATACGAAAAAAGTTCTTTTCCTCGAAAAGATATGGATTACTGTAGGCAACTCTTAATTAAAAAAGCAATGTCTTAATTGTTAACAATTAACGATTTTATTGACTTAATAATGTGTACCAAAAAGAGGCTAGTTAAAATTTAACAATATTAAGAATTCTTAACCATTGATTTGATACTCATATACAGGGTCGTTCATTGAGAATGGGCAATCTCTAAACTGGACCAACAACAAAGTTGGAATTTTAATTTCAAATTTCTCAATAATTTTTAAATTTTCAGCAGAATCAACTCGAAAATTGGTGATTTTATGTTTTTTGGCACGAGAATTACGAATTTTATGCTGAATTTGCCGCTATTTGTACAGGTATTACTCTCTGTTACTTCAATAAACCTGAACACATTTTGGTGTGTAGTAACTCCTGTTTAGAGATTGTCCGTTCTTAATCATATACTTATTCTTAATATTTAACTAACTTAATAACTTTTTTAAGAGATCCAATTATAATATGTTTGGGTTAGCTCGGCTGACTTGGAGGTTACATTACATTATATTTTTTGCTTTTTGATTAAATTTAATTTCAGATAACAGATAGTCAAAATTGTCCACAATAAACATTATTTTAACAAAAACTTTCAGAACTACTTTACTTAAACTTTACTTGCTTAAATCCAGCGCTACGGAGTTTAAATAGCATATCCTACTGGAATTTAATAAATTTATACCTATTAACGAAGTTTAAATTTGAAGTTAACAATAAGTACTTTATTATTTAATATTTATGTACAATAGCATTGCTGTTAGTGACATTTTATGTGAAATGTGTGTATTAAAACTTATTAACTGTTAATTAATAACAAAAGTTCAGCGCACAGCTCACTTTTGAATTTTTCTGCACAAAATTACATTGATGGGAATTGATTTAAGTTAGAACAAAATTTTTAAAAAGCTTCTTTATAGGTCGTCCTAATATTGTGGGTTGCAGGCGCATGCCGTTCTGATGAAATTAGTCAATTTAACAATTGATAATGTTGAAGATTTGAAATCCGCGTTAAATATAAAAATTTCCAATACCAAAATCAAGAGACCACGTTCTTTCACTGTGCTGGGAGACAATTATTTAAGTTTTTATTGAACATATGTTGCTTTACGTCCACCCGGATTGGTAGAACCTCAATTATTTTTCAGATATACTGGAAAGTATCATCGAATGGTGGTCGGTATTCATAAAATCAGTGCCGTCTCGCAAAAAGTGAAAAAATTTTTGAAGCTGAACACCTGGAAAGAGTACCTACAGTGGACACGTATTACGTCTGCTACCCTTTAGTTGATGGCGATGGTAACCTCACTTGTCTTAAAGGATACGGAGGATGGAAATCGAGCACTGTAGTGGAAGGCTACATTGAAGACTCACTTTTGAATAAATAAAATATTGCGAAAAGAATACTGAAAGTTCATAGTGGTAATGATAAATCAAGCACCGTTGTCATTTCTGATTTCACGACATCTGAAAATAATATAACTATTAATGAAAATGTGTTGGACTGCTTTGAAGCAGTAGTAGTTTCAGTGGTTTATTTAATTTTAATACTTCAAACTGTGCATTTAATATCAATGTGGACAAACAAAAATGATTGTAAATATTGTTTAATAAACTTTTATAAATTAAAACGTGGTTAACATTTTTAATCTAAGTATTAAAAGTGTCGGCTTTAGCTCTTAGGGTTAAAGGTGAATACTTTTGTTGGTAAGATACATTTTTTTTCTCAGTAAGGAAAATATCAACCTTAGAGACTTCTGACAGTCAAAAAATGCCTTTGCGACGGTTGGAGAAAAATAGAATAATTATCAATTTTCTATACATGGTGCATTCTTACACTTAGTTATATTTTTACGGGGTTGTTTCTTGGATTTTAAACTAAAAAGCCTTAAGGCATTCAGGTGTAATGTTAGGTACTGACTGAAATTTAATACGCTGAAATTAAAAAGAAAATGTATATTGATGAAGCTTGAACTAACAATTTAACTGGTTAATTACCAGTAAATACTTACTGATTTTATTAAAAAAAAAAAAAACACGGCAAGTAAAGACAATTATCTTTTACCCTCTTAATTTCCTAAAAACGATAATCTAATTTTTTCATATTTCCTTGGAATCGTTATAAATTAACGGCGGCTGGAGCTGGCGTGGCATTCCGAAGCTTCGCCGTTTTGTAGAAAACGCCCTTTAAGCCCTCGCTTATTTAATTTTCATTCTGTTGTTGTTCACCAAATGGGCGGTATATAATCCCGTTTCAAAAATAATCTCTGCCACACTCCATCTCTGCGAATCTCAAGGTTATCTCGACTTAATTAACATCCAAATTGTTTGCTTTCAACCTTCAGGAGAGTACCTCGCGGAAATTAAAGTTAAATATTGACTTACTTCTTGTCAAAATTTGTTAAAAGAGAGTATTTGCAAGTTTTTTTAATTATAAATATAGTACAGAGAACGTTATCAAAACAGTAACATTTTAATGAAATCACCGAAATAAGTCTTATGTTGCTGTCAATGCTAAAAAAATAGGAATGAAAGTTTGTGTTCAAAGAAAAGCAAAAATCTACAGGGTGTATGCAGGATGAATCTTAAACGTGTACATACAGGGTGTCACCTAACGAATGTTACATACTTCAAGGGTATAATCTACAACACAACTCAAATGATGTCGATTTAACCCAAGTTGCTTAAACGAAAAATGTCGCAAACAAAAGTTACAAGGCGTTAAAATTTCTTTATTATTTAAATCCTTGCATTACACTGATTATAGCATGAGACGTGATTCCAGACAATGTCAATTCACAGCAAAACTGTTCCTTGTTTCCTAAAAAAATTAAAAGAGGAAATATACAACATGATTCGTAACTTATCCAAAAAGCTTTGGAGTACGTGCGCTATTAAAAACAGAACTGACGTTCTGAAAGGTTGGCGTCGGCGGTCGCGGGGAAAATCTGGATGCTCGTCATTGTCATCCTCCAATAGACGTCTGGGATGCTCCCGTTCGTCGTAGCGGCTCGACGAACGAAAATTGGAAACATCAGTCAATTTCTTTTGGGTTTTGTCAAACGCGTGCAGCGGTCGTCGTTTGCCTCGTAGACATCGTTGTAGACGTGTTCAGAACCACTGCACCGCCAAAGCATCATGCGGAAATTTCGAAACATCCGCGAAATTTTGTATTTTTGCTTAGATCCATTTTTTTCCTCGTAAGGTGGCTACGAATATTGTAGCGGTCTGCCATGTGTATATTTGTAATGAAAATATTGATTTAGAATGTTTTGGTTGATAGATTCAAAACATAAGCGATTTTAGATTTATTAGACAGTACGTACATATTGTTTCTTGTTTTTTTTTAAGATTGTAAAAGTTTAAGTTTTAGTTTAAATGAAAAACTCGAAATAAAAAATTGTGGCCGTCCAATTCTAGAGTTAAATAAATATAGGAACATGAACAACCAAAATGCAATAATAATGCGTTTAAGCGTAAGTTTAACAAAAATATTTACGTTAAAGCTGTTTGGATTTGAGGCTACCAGGAAAAAAACTCATTTTACAAGCCACGTGATCAGTAATTTTGTTTTGAACAGTAACTTCATTTCCTTCACGTTGGCAAATAAATTTCGGTAAAATTAAAACAATAAGATCAAGATTACATTAAAATACAGTATTTAATTTCATCGGCTGTGATTGGTGTAATTTTCACGTGATTCTATTCAACCAATCAACGATCGCATTATCTCGAGCGTAAACGTAACGGTTTGTTATTGTTCATTGTAAACGAATCATTAGTATGATCATGAAAAAAAGAAAGTTGTTCTATTAAAGGAGAAGCTCTATCTTGTAGAAGGAGAGTTTTTTATGTAGCAATTTTTAAAAAAGTAAAACTTAATTTTTTAGGTTTAAATTAATATTGGTGACGCAAAGATTTAGGAATTTTTGTACCAGTATAATTTTATTGGAAATGTTTATATCAGTCTGGTTTTGTAAAAATTGCTTTGCAAACTTCTATAAACATCGAATTGTTAATTAAGATTGTCTTAGTGTAGAAGAGGCTTTTACAGAGTATTGAAATATTATTTTACAATCCAGCCAGTGGCATTGCGTTCGCTTTATGAGGTCAGAAAATATTTATATTAATGCAAAAAGGCATTTTTGATAGATAACATGATTTCAAAAATAATAATTTTGGGAATTTTTCACATTCCAGCAAATCTTCACAAATTAAGCGTAACTGAGAAAAGAATTTACGAAAATCCACACACTATTTTTCTGTTTGCGAACAATTAAACCGCGCCGGGCCGAGTCCGAAATGAATAATTTATGAGTCGGTCCGATAAGGCTGGAGAAATAAAACGACTAATGAGGGTTTTCGCCGATTATCACGAACATTTATAATCACTTTTAGCAGTTGTTTTTGTCCCAATTTATTATTCAAATGTTTACACGGAGGATTTGCGCCCGAACGGGAAGCACACGGCAACAGTCCCGTCGTCTCTCGGCTAGCGGGGATGCACGAAATGTGTTATCGCTGATATTCCGTTCTAATATTAATCGTTCCCGGAGTATAATTAAATTTAATAGCGTGATTTCCATTATGTGTACGATGCGCAGCGGGAATATTTCAAATAGGATTATATTTTTAGCATTTCAGTTTGTCGAAAAATAGAAATGATCTAATCATCAACATTTAATTAGTTGTACTGTAAGGTAGAAAAATATACTTAGTATATCTATTGAATACATTTTACATCAAGCTTTACAATAACATTTAGTTAAATAGAATGAAGTTAACGTCATTTTATTACAATAAAATGACGAAAAAGCGCAACAAATTTGAATTTGCAGTAATTACCATCTCTACTCCATAGACAGTGTTAAAAGGGTGCAAAAAAATTAAAAGCAAAGAGTAAACAATTCGTTCACGAGATGTAGGGTGTATATAAACAAAAAAATCTTTTTTTGTTTATATATAGGGTGTTTCGTATAAGAACCGACACAGAGCAGGGACATGTAGGGGAACCCAAATTACATATGGAGATTTAGCACAACTTACCTTTATACTAAGCTGCATCCCCGAGACACGCGTTGTAAGTGGGGTTTCAAATCAATCAAATCAATATCTCAGTTATACTTAAACAAATTTGGTACACGGTATGAGTGTACTAAGAGCACTAATCAACAGTAAGTAGAGTTCAATTATTGAAGCATTTTAAAGGGTCGATAAGGTATGATGCATTATTAAAATGTGACAGAATTTTTTTAACTCGTTGGCGGACTTAAAACACTATCACTTTATTTTATGGGGAATTTTATTCCAAAACTTTTCTTACTCTTGTTACTTTTCAAAAAACTGCCGTTATTTTCAACAAAAACACAAATAACTAATAATACGTATTGAAGCTGTTATTTAAAATCATCGAAAATTCAAAAGTTGCCTATGAATTTAAACTTAATGATCAGGAAAAACGTTGGAATAAGAATAATTTAATAAAAAAACAAACAGCTTAAACAACAGAAATAACAAAAAATATGCATTGATAAGTTATGAAAATTGTTCAAAATTATCACCGTTTTTTCTCTGGTATAAATTTATTCTTCATTGAAAATTGAAGTCAAGGTACTCTATCTAATAACTGCTGATAGTTTCTAATAAATGTGCATTTATCCGCAATGCAATTCCACAATTATTCTGCTCTGTTGAAGTCTATTTTTTGTTTTAAATGATGATTAATTAAAATACAGTTGTCATGAATTAGTGGCAGAGCGCCGAATGCGGTACTATCAACTAATATTTTGTCGCCTTTTCTGTAAAAATTCTTTACAAAAGTCAAATCCATATATATCGTTGGATTCAGAAAATAAATCTGCACAATAATAAATAATAAAAAAACTATATTGCCTTTTGAAAACAAAAGTTGACCATCGCTTCTCAAAAAATAGTAAATAAGCTTTAATAGGCTCCCTCTATAGTGTATTTAGAGCCATTTCATATAATTTCTTTTGTTTTAAATCAGTCTATAAATAAGGGAGTTATGGCTTGCGGCGTTCTTTAGGAGACAGCCCGTATATTAAATATTGGAAAAATATTGGATATGTTTGTTTTCCTTAACTGTTATAGTAAATTATTGAGTTCTAAGAATAAAATCAGCTTTAAATTCCTAAACATTTCTTTATAGAGCACCCCAGCATATTATATTAGCCCACTTAAGACATTTCTCTACATTTGGACAAAAGTGGATTTTTGTCAATACAGGGTGGGCCACCAGTAACGCCTCGGTCGCTAGTGACCAAACGGCAAATGTTACAGAAACCTTTTTAGGTGGGTATGTGTAGGTTGATTACGGCTGCATTTTAAAAATATTTTGAGATATACAGGGTATCCAGGAAAAGCGTACCATATCATAGTTATGTTTTTTAAATGGAACACCCTGTATTTTACTGCATTTTTGAAAGCACCGTAAAAAAAATAGGTGAAAGTTATTAAAGGTTCAGCATACCTAGGACTTACAGTTTGTGAGATATTTCAATTTAAGTGAAAATACAGGCATAGCGTAGAAATTTTATATTAGCAATAAAAAAATAATTTTAAGGAAGCAGCTTTGAAGGGTCTATTTTAGATCCTTGAAGTTATAAATTGTTATATTTGTCGTCACTTAGTATTATACAGGGTGTTCAAAAAACTGCTGAATACTTCTCTCAACTTTAAACAGCAATAACTTGGTTATTTTAAATGGAACACCCAGTATATTTTTACTTTGAGAGTTAGGAAATTTAAAACTCTTTCAAACTGTATATAGGTTCCCTATACCTATCTCCAACGGTATTGGAGATATTTGTGCCGTTTCGTTTTTTATCGATTTTTTTTGTAAGATGTATCCACGTGTCTCTATCGAGGTCTTTACTGAATTGGTTTGGGTTCTTCTTGATGACGTCTCTGTAAATATAAGGAGAAAAATGTGAATGCAAATACATGGCACACCTGCACATTTTTCATATTCAGTGAGAAATTATATAAATCGATAATTAAGTAATAAATGAGTAGGTAAGAATGGTTCATGTCAGTGGCTACCACAGGTGTCCAAACCTCTCGTAATGGACTTCTTTGTTTCGGGCTGTATAAAAATATATCTTGTACACAGTGTTCCACCTACTACTTGCGATGATATGAAGGAAAGGATTAGATATGCATTTGCCACAATCACCCCAAATATTCTAAGGAATGTGAGAATATCATTTGAAGATAGAATAAGATGCTGTATTCAAGAGAATGGTTATCAATTCGAACATCTATTAAAATTTTTCTTTGTTTCTTCTAAAAGTAAAATTTTCTTTAATAAATATTTTTCATGTTCATAAATAATTCAGTTACTTACTACAAACATATTTATACAAAATTAATAACTTTTTATAATTATTCTGCTTATAAAATAATATTTTTTATTAGAAAACTTTTTTGAATATTGTCATGATAATGATAAAAGGAAATTTTACTTTTAGAAGAAACAAAGAAAAATTTTAATTGATGTTCGAATTGATAACCATTCTCTTGAATACAGCATCTTATTCTATCTTCAAATGATATTCTCACGCAAATGCATATCTAATCCTTCCCTTTAATATCATCGCAAGTAGTAGGTGGAACATTGTGTACAAGATTTTTTATATAGCTCGCAACAAATAAGTCCATTACGGTGAGGTCTGGACTCCTACGTGGCCACTGACATGCACCATTCCTACTTATCCATTTGTTACTAAATTTTCGATTTAAATAATTTCTCACTGAATATGAAAAATTTGCAGGTGCGCCATCTAATTGCATCCTCATTTTTCTCAATATATTTAAAGAGACGTCATCAAGAATAACCCTAATCAATTCAGTAAAGACCTCGATAAAGACACGTGTATACATCTTACAAAAAAAATCGATAAAAAACAAAACGGCACAAATATCTCCAATACCGTTAGAGATAGCTATAGGGAACCTATACACAGTTTGAAAGAGTTTTAAATTTCCCAACTCCCAAATTAAAAATATACTGGGTGTTCCATTTAAAATAACCAAGTTATTGCTGTTTAAAGTTGAGAGAAGTATTCAGCAATTTTTTGAACACCCTGTATAATACTAAGTGACGACAAATATAACAATTTATAACTTCAAGGATCTAAAATAGACCCTCCAAAGCTGCTTCCTTAAAATTATTTTTTTATTGCTAATATTAAATTTCTTCGCTATGCCTGCATTTTCACTTAAATTGAAATATCTCACAAACTGTAAGACCTAGGTATGCAGAACCTTTAATAAAGTTCACATATTTTTTACGGTGCTTTCAAAAATGCAGTAAAATACAGGGTGTTCCATAGAAAAAACATAACTTTGATATGGTACGCTTTTCCTGGACACCCTGTATATCTAAAAATATTTTTAAAATGTAGCCGTAATCAACCTACACATACCCACCTAAACAGGTTTCTGTAACATTTGCCGTTTGGTCACTAGCGACCGAGGCGTTACTGGTGGCCCACCCTGTATGAATGACTTTTTTCGGAAAATAAAACACAATTTTCCTTTTTTCTACATCATCCCATATAATATCTTTCAGAAAGTGAACCATTAATGAACCATAATAGCATAAATAATAATAATGACAACCATTACTTAATTAGGTTCTCAACATTCCTAAATTAAAATTTTATTCAAGTGGAATTAAGCAGGAAGCACTAAAATATTGAAACAAAATTATGTCGGAGTATATACGTCTAAATAGAAATATTGTGAGTTTATAATGAAAATTTTTGCTGTTTAACCACGAACTTTCAGAACATATTTCCTTTATTTCCTCATGTAAAATATGAATATGAAAGAAGTAATTATTTTTCTAAGGTAAACAATGATCCGCTTGTTTATTATTATTATTATTATTATTATTATTATTATTATTATGAAGTTTTAATTTTGTTTATTTGGGAGGAAAACAGAAAATTGGAAGTTAATAAATTATTAATTTTTAGTATATATACTTAGTTATAGTTACTGTAAACTTAATTGGATAAACTTTAACTAAAAAGACAATCCTTGAGTACACAAACATAGTAAGTTGAAATTAATGTTCGTGTTTGCCAATCTCAGATAAGTTTATTTAACTGATAATTTTTTATTTGGTTTAAATTATTCATAGGCCTGCAATCTCTAAACAAAGTTCGTCCCAACATGTTTGTGTTTTTTAGTCTTAGACTTAATTTTGCTTTATGCTCCCAAATTTGAACATAGGGATATACACTACGTAGTATACAAATATACAGTGTGATTCACAACTTATTTGGGAATAGATGCGTCATGAAAAATGTAGTCAATATCGTAATTTTTTTATAATTCTTATAGTTTCCAAGAAAAAAAACTATTGAAGCTGTAGTATTTTCGACTGTAGGCTACTGTAGTCCCTAGCATCAATTCTGCATCAATCGTGCACGTGGCCCCGGACGATTCCGAATACTGAAATCCAGTTTTAGTATTATCGTTGTAGCGATAGTGTTCACATTAGTTTTTCAAGTGTCAAAAATGGTGAATGAGTGAAAGTATACTTATGTGATGATGTGAACATGTCTATTGTGTTCTGGTGTGATTTTCTATTATTTCAGAATTCAGACATTCTTGTGTATAATCTGGTAGTTGTACAACGTAGTGTAGAAAAAATATTTATATAATTGGTGTAATAATCAAATGTTCCCATTTCTAAATATTTTTTGTTTGTTACAGTGACTTTAGAGCAATGATTCCCAAAGTGGTCTATATCGACCCCTAGGGGTCAAATCGGAACTGCAAGGGGTCCATGTCAGTGGAAACACAAAAATTGGAGGTGCATGAGATACGAGGGGGAATCAAATATAAACGGTAATTTTACTATTTAGCCTAGCACGTAATTCCGATCTAGAGGATTCGATGCTCGAGTGTTGTTTGGTTTATGAGGATGGGGGAAACCGATTTGGGTAGCAGCTGCGCTCTGTTCTGTCCACAGTACAGCCATGACTGAGCGCGAGGTACCTTCGTCTGTTGCACAACGCATCATCATAAAGTTTTTAACCAATGAAGGCGTTAAACCATCGGAAATTTTCACTCGTTTGAGGGCACAGTTTGAGGATGCTACACTGTCTCAGAATCGAGTGTATACGTGGATCAGAGAATTCAGGGTTGGGCGAGAACGTGTCGAAAATGAAAGTCATGATCGACGCCCACGAACAAGTCTCACAAATGACAACATCCGTGCTGTTCGAGAGCTTATTGAAGGTGATCGCCGGTTAACTATTGAACAAATCTCATCAGAATTGGGTATCAGCTATGGGAGTGTTCAATCCATCATCACTGATCAACTTAGCTTTAGAAAAATTAGTGCTCGCTGGGTTCCAAGGTTGTTGACCGAAAATCAAAAACAGGTCAGGTCGGAGATCAGTGAAAGACATCTGAATCGATTTCGACAAGAAGGGGAGGTTTNTTATTATTATTATTATTATTATTATTATTATTATTATTATTATTATTATTATTATTATTATTATTATTATTATTATTATTATTATTATTATTATTATTATTATTATTATTATTATTATTATTATTATTATTATTATTATTATTATTATTATTATTATTATTATTATTATTATTATTATTATTATTATTATTATTATTATTATTATTATTATTATTATTATTATTATTATTATTATTATTATTATTATTATTATTATTATTATTATTATTATTATTATTATTATTATTATTATTATTATTATTATTATTATTATTATTATTATTATTATTATTATTATTATTATTATTATTATTATTATTATTATTATTATTATTATTATTATTATTATTATTATTATTATTATTATTATTATTATTATTATTATTATTATTATTATTATTATTATTATTATTATTATTATTATTATTATTATTATTATTATTATTATTATTATTATTATTATTATTATTATTATTATTATTATTATTATTATTATTATTATTATTATTATTATTATTATTATTATTATTATTATTATTATTATTATTATTATTATTATTATTATTATTATTATTATTATTATTATTATTATTATTATTATTATTATTATTATTATTATTATTATTATTATTATTATTATTATTATTATTATTATTATTATTATTATTATTATTATTATTATTATTATTATTATTATTATTATTATTATTATTATTATTATTATTATTATTATTATTATCCGTGTGGTCTCAGTTAATCTCATCTAATTCTCCAATTCACATTCAGAATAACTTTCAAGTAACTAAAACAGGGCTATTGCCAAGGAAATATTTATAATCTGTGCTCTGAAAATATTGCCTGCTTTATATTATTTTATAGAAAAAAACTGCATGTTCTAAAATGCTTTAACTATTTTTGAATTTGCAGTATTTTACTAGTATGTTCTATAATCCTACACGTTAAATATAAACTATAAACCTTCGAGGATGATATTGGACGATGAAAATAAACTCCAGTATGTTAATGAAGCGGATGGATGATGTTGGAAAGCTTTTTAGAAGAATTACAATTTGAGCAGAATGTCTGTCAAGCTATTAACAGATTAATGAAAACTGTACTAAATGCATTAGCATTTATAACACTGCACTTATTTGGGAAAATATTTCCATTTAAAATATGTCAACACCCTGTAAGCCTTATTATAATCTTGACATTAATAAATATATTTCAAGATAAATAAAATATCATTCACTTAAATAAATAAATCTTGATGGAAGAAAAATTGCTTAATTCAAGATTGTAATAACACAAATAATTGTGATACACTTAGTATCGTTTATTCAATATTTTTCCCTTCGTGCAGAAATCATACAAGATACATCATTTACTACTTGCCTGGAGTATTGAATACGTCGAGTTAGAGCTTCGTACAGACCTGATTAATATGCCGAACGACAAACAGAACAACGAACAGAAAGTGAAACCGGGCACTAATTTGGACGGGATCACGAATGCGTTAGCAGAGAGATTTGCAAATCCTGCCCGTTCGTCAAATGGTTCGCGATCATTTATCGGTTTCTGCCATTACATTAAAGTAAATTCGAGTGAATGCGTTTGACAATTTGAACAGGTCGGATGGGTGGGATTACAATCAAAACGGAAAACGTACACATTGGATGGAGGAAGTTCACACCCAACGACCACAGAAAGTAAATGTTTGTGTGGCATTATTGTCGAAGACGCCATAGGACCCTATTTTATAAACGGAAATTTGACCCTTGAACGATTTTATTACTTTCGCAAGAACATATTACTTATTCCAGAGCTTAGACAATTATTCCCGAACAATAATAATCCCAACGTATCGGCAAAACAAATATGGTTTCAACATGATGAAGCTCATTCAATAGTCTACAAAAGTAGGGCGCAAAATATTGAAGAGTTGCAGGATAGGATAAGGCATGAAATTTCCTGTATTCCTCCAAACACTCTTTTAGATTCACTACAAAATGTTGTGCAGCGAATTCATTACTGTCAAGAGGTAAATGGTAACACTTTGAGGACCTTATAAAATAGAATTCCAAAAAAAATATTTGTTGTTTATTAAAACGTGTTTTCTCTCTTTTTTATTTTGAGATAACTATTGTTTTTATAAAATTTGTAATATTATTCATCATTTGGAATTTAAAAAAAAAACATGAAACGCTGTAGTTATCAAAAAAATTTCAAAATAAAGCAAGTACTTTTTTTAAAGACGAGCTTGGTATAGTTTTACAATCTAATTTTGGCTTGGACTATGTCAATGTTATTTAGAGAACTAAATAATAAAGAAAGATGTTCTGGCACAACTTTACAATTTTTAAGCTGATCAGTGAATTTTTAATTTTATCAAGTAGTTTTGTCATTCAAACGAAGTACTTGAATAAACATTTGAATTTGATAATTACAAAAACCAAATTCCTATAAGTACCTGTAAAGAAATATCAATATCCCAGCAGAATCTGGAGAAATTCTTAACGTTTCACTGATTGTGAGATATGAGCTTAATGCCAAACTTGTTGAAGTTTATTTAACTTGACCAATTAGCGAAACTTCAATTCTGTCAAAAACATATTTACTTGGGATCGAGAATTGGTTCCCTAATAGCGACTAACATAAAAACCATAACTAGACTTATTTATCACCCTTGAGATTACGTCCATAGTCAGGTCAAATGTTAGGCGGGAGGGTTCATGGTTTCCAAATTGAATTGTTTTGTTGGACGTAACAATATTACTTTGTGTAGGTGCAGGTTTTTTTAAAAAGAAATTAGTTAATTTATTTGTTTCCATATACTACTTTCTAAAGTAATTTTATGGGCATTTAAAATCATTTGTAGTCACTAAAGAGATTAACGGGGTTTTAAGGTAAACGAATGGGGCAATGAAAGACTTTGGTCTTTTTTAAATTTCGACACATTTCTTAACATTTTTTGTAAGTAATTGTCATCTTTTAATTCAGAATATCTTTTCCAAAAATAACAAATATAAGGAGCAGCAGTATGTTTGTCATCCATTCAATAGACACAAATAATATACAGGGGGGTGATTCTTAATTAGAGGTCAAAAATCCAGGGGCATATTCTGCGGCCAATAATAAGAGTTTTTTGTTATATAAATGTGGGGTCTTAGGACAGCCATTGTCCAGCTACAGCGTGTCAAAAATTAAAAAAAAATCAGTTTTTCATTTTTAATTTCTAAACCGCTTGAGATAATTTAACTAAATTCGGTGGGTTTATTTAACATGACAGTATGTATGAAACAAAAAATTATCAGCTTTAGAAACTTACCAGTGGTGGAAGTGTATCATCGATCATTATTTGCCAAAAAAAATATATCACCCTGTATATTACTACAAATAAAATATTTTTTTGTATTTCAAACCGATTAACAATAAAATTGATTTATTTGATCAAGTGCATTTTTACGATAATAATCATTACATTAGTTAGATATAATAACAAATTAATTAATCAACAATTGAATTACCTCACTATGATTTATTATAACAAATGTCCACCTTCAGCCAAAATATATGCTTCAGATCTTCTTGAAACTGCAGCTCGAACACCTGCAAAAATTCCAGGAGTAGCTCTTACCACATCACAACCAGCTATAATTTGTTGACATAAGTGTTCCTCAGATTCAATGTGAACCTTGTAAACTAATGTCTTGAGATGTCCCCAAACAAAAAAATTTATAGGGTTCATGTCGGGAGATCTGGGTGGCCAAGGTTGACTTGGTTCTTGAGTGCCACGTCCAACGTTATTACCGAATCTTTCATTCATGAGCAGTCAAACTAAAATGTGGTGGAGCCCCGTCTTGCATAAACCACATTCTTTCTCTTAGAGTCTAGGGAACATCGTCAAGTAGTTCAGGTAAAACTTTCTAAAGAAAATGTCTGTAGGAGGCACCCGTTAAGGTTCTTGATAAAAAATAAGACGCAACAAGAAAATTTCCAATAATACACCCATACATTCAAAGAAAACTGAGGTTGAAATCGAGATTCAATTATGGCATGAGGGTTTTCATCAGACCAAACATGTTTGTTGTAGAAGTTCATTATAGCATCTTTGGAAAAATTTGCTTCGCCCGTAAACAATATGCTAGCTGTAAAGTTAACATTTTGTTCAATAGTTTGCAAAATCCAGTGGCAAAGTTGTAGACGAGCAAGATAGTCTTGCGGCAGTGAAGTTTGAACCCTTTGTATGTGATACGGGCGTAACTGCTGATGCTTCAGAACGGACCAAACTAATTTATGATTCATATTAACATGTGCACCGATCTTTCTATTTATTAGGATTAAATATTTGAGTCTTTTTCAAATTCGTGTAGAATAGCTTGTTCCAGTTTAGACATTCTAACACTCAAAGATCTTCCAGGAATTGGATCTTTCTGCAATGAGCTTGACTCCTAAAGACGTTGGGATACATTATTGGCCACTTCAGCATTCGAATATGACAGCGGTAAAGTCAACACTTTGTTCAGTTTTTTACAAAATCCAGTGGCAAAATTGTAAAGTAAAGTAAAGTAAAATTTATTGACCAAAATATATACAATGTATATGTACAGTCAGAGTTACATTAAAATAACACAGAGTAAATAACACAGACAAATAAGAAATATCCTAACCTAATACATACGTTTGCAAACTATAGAAGCAAGTAGTTTCAAGGTACTTCCTCACAAAGTGTTTAAACCCGATGGTGTTCATATTTCTAAAATTAATATCAGGGAAACGACCAGTAAGAGTATTATACAACTTGAGATCAAGCTTATTGTTTGCTGTTAATTTAATTCTGGAACGAGCAGGAACCAAATTGTGTACATGCCTTGTATTGTAAGTGTGATTAGATGAATGGGTGGGGAAATCTGAGCGATTAGTATGAATACAAATTAAAGTTTGCAGTATATACAAACAAGGCAGGGGCAAAATCCTCAGCTTCTTAAATAGAGGCTGGCAATGGCTTCCAGGTGGTGCGCTGCTAAGAATGCGAATAGCCATCTTTTGTAAGCTGAAAACTCTGCCAACATTAGTTGAATTACCCCAGAAAACCACACCATAATTCAGATGGCTATGAATTAAAGAGAAATATACCGTCCGAAGCACATCAGATGAAATAGATGATTTTAAACGACGCAAAACAAATATTTGGGATGAGATCTTTAGTCTCAAGCTGTCGATGTGTGACTTCCAGCCAAAATGAATGTCGAGAGTCAATCCTAAAAATTTCACGGGTATTGAATCCGGTACCCGTTTGTCAGAGAGGAGTCACCCGTCGACAGAATGGTGGTATCATCAGCGAACAGAATACAGCGGTCAACTACTGCGTGTGGTAGATCGTTTATATAAATAAGGAATAATATTGGTCCTAGGACCGAGCCTTGAGGTACTCCGTTGTTTACGTTGTGTAGGCGAGCAAGATAGTCTTACGCCAGTTAAGCTTGAACCCTTTGCATGTGATACGGGTATAATTGTTGATGCTTTAGAATGGACCAAACTAATTTAATGATTCACATTAGGATTTGCAGCGATCTTCCTAATATTTGGGTTTTCTTCAATTTCGTGTAGAATAGCTTCTTCCAACTCAAGCGTTCTAACACTCAAAGTTCTTCCAGGAATTGAACCTTCTTGAAATGAACCTGACTCCGACAGTCGTTGAAAAACATTCTTGGATTTGGAGTTGGATGATTTGGAAATCTTTCCACATAAATTCGCTTAAAACTTAATCTTTTTAAAAAATTAGCTTAATTCAGCAATACACAATTTTAAATAATATGACGGGTTCTTATTATTATTCTTTTGCATGGCCTCCCTAAGATATATGTAAGTAATTTAAATAACTGTAAAAATGCACTTGTTCAAATAAATCAATTTTCTTGATAATCGGTTTGGAATATAAAGTGCAAAGAAACAAAAAGTTTGTAAAGCTAGTAATTTTTTGTTTCATACCTACTGTCATATTAAATATGCACACCGAATTTGGTTAAATTATTTCAAGAGTTTAGAAATTAAAAATTAAAAACTGATTTTTTTTTAAATATTTAACCCGCTGTAGTTGGACAATGGTTGTCCTAAAACTACATATTTATACAGGGTGTTTCAAAAAACGTTCCGCTAATTTCTAGGGTAAATAGAATATTAAAAAATAATGTTAGTTTGGTTAATAAACATGTGTCCGAAAATGCCTCCTTCAGAAGATACGGCTCTGTAAAAGGGGCCCCAAAAATTCTTTTTTTTTATTTATCTCTGAGACGGTTTAAGATAGCTAAATGAAATTTAGACCACAAATAGGTTTGATTAGGTCTTGAAAGTTACTGCTGACAAACTTTTAATATTTTGTACAGGACCATCCCTGGAGGGGGGGTGCCACTTATTTTGCCCCCAAACTTCTTTTTACGGGGACATTTTTAATATTTTGGTAAAAAATATATTTTTTTAACAATTTGCCATAAAAAAGGTACTCTTGCTTAAAGTCAAAAAAATTACCGGTTTTGGAGTTATTTGAGGTTTTAGCAAGTAATACTGACCGAATTAATAAAATTAAAATAATGATAATAAATAAACGCAGGGAATAATGGCTGTTTCAGAAACAACAAGTATAAATTAGAGCAAATTATTTTGAGCTTAAAAGAGGTTTTAATTGCATGACACTTACACAGAATAAACAAAGGAAACTATTAAAAAAACAACAAATAACACAGAACAAACAGAAAAATATTGAATAAGTAGGTATGGATTTTTACATTAAATGTTCGAAATGTCCACCATGTTCCCGAATACATAATCTTAAACGTTTTTCTAGGGAAAACATAATTCTTTCAAGTGGCTGTGGTTCTTGAATTAACATTCTTAAATTATTTTCAACTCTCGCTGGAAGTTCTTCAATGGAATTTATTTCGCTGGAATATACTTTTTCTTTAACTAAACTCCACACAACAAAATCCAAGGGATTTAGGTCAGCAGTAACTTTCAAGACCTAATCAAACCTATTTGTGGTCTAAATTTCATTTAGCTATCTTAAACCGTCTCAGAGATAATTAAAAAAAAAGAATTTTTGGGGCCCCTTTTACAGAGCCGTATCTTCTGAAGGAGGCATTTTCGGACACATGTTTATTAATCAAACTAACATTATTTTTTAATATTCTATTTACCCTAGAAATTAGCGGAACGTTTTTTGAAACACCCTGTATAATAAAAAAAAAACGCAGAATTCGTCCCTGGATTTTTGACCTTTACTTAAGAAACACCATGTATAGTGAACTGTTCAAAATAACCTCTGTAGTGGGTACACTGTAGATAATTTGTAGTTTGTACTTACATGCTTCCTGCAAATATATATATATTATTTGATTTACCTGGAACAAAAATAAAAGTTAGTCATCTGGAAAACATATTTTTATTCTATTTTGCTAAGGCGTGCTCATTAAAACGAAAATAAATCCTTTAAGTGCATTCAAACAAAAATATGCGTAACGAGTTAGAAACAATATCTGCTTTATGCAAATATGTAGAAACATAGGTATTAATATAAGTTCAACTTCAGTAAAAGACGGTTTCATCTTGGCAACTGCACATTTACGTTTAATATAATGTAATATATTAGGTATACCAAGTTTATTTTTTTTTTAATTTTTGTCGCTTGATTTATAAAATAATATTTCATCAATATAATTTTAACTTCAAGAGATTGTTCCTCGAACCAACTTAATTGAAAATCTTATTGACCAATGGGTCTAATAATACCACTGATTTTTAGATAAAGTGTAGAAAAATAGTACATTTGTTCAAGTACCACTGAAATTTTGTTTATAACATTCGAATCTGTTATTTTACGAAACTTGTACTCTTCAGGTATAGATAGCTGCTTCTTCGCATCTCTACTCAGGTATCTTATGATTTGATCACATATAATTGATACGTTAGGTTATATAGAGTTATGAAATCATTACTCTACAGGCACGTGAAGAGGATCTTAAAATATGCCAATTTGTTATGTAGCATTTTTTTTGGGATGTACCGTTGAAGAGATATTGGCCTCTGAAGACTAGTGTTAAATTTTGAAAAACAATAGTATTTCAGTAATGCCTTAACATAGAGCAACCAAATTCGGTGCATGATTTGCGTTTATTGTTATCTTTAATTGGTAAAAATATGACTTTGTTGAAAACCGAGTAAGGGCCATATAACGGGTAAGCCGCCCTTAAATGATATCGATTTTTTATCGGTATGCAAATTATTAAATAGTTTACCAGTATTATAGTAAATTTATTTTAAATTTTTGTTTTATTCTTACAATTTTTTCGAAAAAATAACGGTTTTTGAAAATATCGGAATTTTGTGAAACAGCATCATTACAAATTGAATCGGACAAAAAGTAAAGTATGCAGTTTTACGACTAATAAGCTATGAGTTCATGTCATTTTTGACGCAAAAGGGTAGTCACGATTAACTAGTTGAAACAAACGTTGAAAAAGTCTTTTAGGGTTGCCGTCTGAATAATTTTAAAATTGGCAAAAAATAAATATAAATACTCGTTATATGTATCTTCGAGTTTTCGGAAATGTTTATTTCCTTTTTCAAGACATCTAAATAAATTAATGTTACAGAACAAAATACATTAATTAGTTATAGATACTTACTGACATGAGATTAGCTTAAAAAGTGGCTTCATTACATTCAATAAAATTGCAAAAAATATGATTATTAGAAACAAAAACAATTAAAGTAAGAATGCATGTAGACAATTTCACCCGTTACTGACGTTTGAATACAGACAAAGAAAATATATGAAAGAGATTTAAGTAGTGCCATCTTTATTACCAACCTTGAACCGGCGGTAAATTTGAATTTTGCAAAGATTTTTTTCACTCTCAAATTTTAAAATGTAAGTATAAATTGAGCTTAAAATTATTGACATCTGATTTTTTGATTAAATTGTTTTTCTCTGCATAATGTGAAACATTTTTTAAAAAGTTCTCTTTAATAAATTTTCCTCATTGTCCAATACTGTGATACTGTCAATATATATCGACAGTAAGTCTGTAAAATTATAGATAGGATCATAATATGATTTTCGCAACCCTAGCAGCGACTCTCATTTTCTGTAAACAGAATGCTTCCGTATAAATGGAGATTAAACTAGATAAACGTGTTGCCTTACGCAAATATATTAATAGCAAGGAGGGGGTTCGACCCCCAAGTAGTACAGCATCAACCCGGAAAGCCGCAGGTATTTTCTAAAGCGGTTCAGATGCTAATTAAGAGGATTACAGGATGTTATATTTATCTGCAGAGTGGTTCATTGTGCTTAATTATTAATTTCCTCAATTTTCAGGTTATTTCAGGGGAAGAGACTTTAATGGTGTAAATATGTATGAGATTGAATAAAACAATTTTCGTTAACTTTTTTACTAATTGTATTAGCAGTTTATTATCTGAATGTGTCTTTGTCTTCTGTTTATGTTTGCGAATCTTGAAATTCTTATTATAAAAAAAAATAAATAGTCACGCTGAACTTATACACAAATTTTAAATAGAGAAAATAAAAACAGTTTTTCGAAACGCTGACTATATGGTGTAGTATACATATTTTATCTTTATTTAGACAGCTGTTAAAATTAAAACGCAGTTTTTAAAAGCACCACGAACAGCACAATTTACAATACTTATTCATAAAAATACAATATTTCCACTTTGACGAATTACTTATGTTGATAATGAATTATTTCCGTAGTAACATATTTTTCAATTAATACGTCAACTAAATTTCTAGATAATACAGAACTAGGTATATTAATTTTCAAATAATTTGAATTTCAGTTAAAACCACTACATTATATCCGTATAATATAACAGCAAAACAAAATTAGCAATTCACCGAACAATTTCCAGGTAGGTAATTTGTAAAATAAATAAAAACTTATGAGGGGTTATAAACAAATTGGAAAACTAGGTCTAAAAACGTATCCGAAAAACAGTCACAAAACACAAATAGATGTTTTTTGTCAGATTAAGCTCCGTCCAAACCTCGGTTCAATAATTCAGAATTTTATATTTGATTGGCACTGCTGTGTCAGCATTTTTTAAAACAGAAAATTAAATACACCCATGTAGAGTGCAATTAATCCAAATTGATTTATGTGACACCAGGATAACCGAATAGCGGTGCACAACATTTAAATGGAATTTTATTATTAAATTACTTGGTCCAAATTAAAATTTTTAACTTTTTATTAACAATTGCGTAGAAATAATTGCCATTGCAGTTGTGAGTACTACGATTTCAGCAAGTATTTGACAAAAAACTACTAGTCTCACACCGAAAATATGTTGTCTTGAATTATAGGCCAGGAAAATAAGCTAGGAAATGACCATATCGCGACTTTTTCTTTCGGCCCAGCTGAATTTATCACTTTAGACGCTTAATATTGTGTACAATAACATATTAGTTTCCACAGTCATAAAAATGGGGGGAAGATTGTTTACAGGGTGGTTAATTGTATAATTTTTACGTAAATTCACGTTCACTTCAAATTCACTTTTTTCCGTTCTTAGTTATAAGTTATAAACAGAAAGTTTATTTATAACTTTTGAATTAAACATTTATAAACTGCGTTATTATTACCAGAACGTTTTGGCATCGCATCCTCTCATTCCTTATCACTGTCTAATAACTCACACGAAATCTGGAATCGGTAAGTTGAATGGTTTACAAGTTATGGCTTTATAAACAAATTAACTAATTATTAGTCCGGACGATCCCGAGGATCTTACACAATACAATCGCACTGATTTTTTTTCATGGTAGATTTCATAATAATACGTTGAAATCTATCAATTTTTCTTTTTAAATTTCAAATTTGCAACCTAGAAATGTTGTTTATTTTTGTCGCCTTAGTTGCAAAATGAAATATACGACGCACGAGCATGATATAGTTATTATATATTATTATACTATATATAAAATATATTATAATATATTATAATATATTCTATTATATTATATTATATACTGTATATTATGCGTTCAAACGCATATTGACAGTAGTAGGTTAGGATTAGAATCGTCTTGCTTAGTAATAAGTTAAAGTTAAGAAAGTTTTATTGAAAAGATAATTAAAATTTTTATTGGAAAGTTGTTGATCTCAACATATGCTAAATCATTTGTGCCGTATCGAGTTCCTGCTAGGCTTGCAAGGGCTCTCAGTCCGCTGGAGTCAGAAACTGATAGTGAACGGTGTTTCGCTGAATCATTTACAAATAACATATCTGTACAAGGAAACGTGGAAAACAATACCATGTTGTCGTATTCCACCCTTCGAGCGAGCTTCAGGATTTCAGAACACCCAGTATAATCATAGAAGTCGTCTACGGATATGCCGGAGACCGTTGAATTGGGAAGAAGGCGAAACATTCAAATTCGCCTACCTTTCCAATCCAAACCGAAAACCCGCCACGGTTGCGAAACTAATCGCCGTCGGCCGGGCAAATCAAAAAAACCTCCACGGTATCATTTCAGACATCGTACTCGATACCGTCGGGGAGCAATTTCCGCGCCTCTGCATCTCAATGCAGACGTCGCTCCATAACCCGACATCGATCCTCCCGGCGATAGAGCTTCCAAAGCGCTAAAGACTAAATTCACCGATGTTTCCAATATCACCCGCATCGCGACCGATCTCGCCTGGGTCTGTCATCCCGGTGCGCAGTGTCCACTGCCACGACTCTCGCAACCTGCAGACGAACCCCGGGACGCTTCGAGGCGATATTTGGAACTAGCTAACTCTGAATTTTTACCACCCTTTCGAATTGGTCAAGGACGCTATCGCCAATAAGTCGAAAAGTTATTGAGCGATCGGTGTCAAAATTCAATGCAGCACTCCTCTAGTCGCTGGAATTATCTCACTAAATTTTCGTCCGAATCGGATGAGCCAAAACGCCGTTATACGGGGAAACACGGATTTTACGTTTTCCGCGTTTTTAGCTGTTCCGCTCATTCGATCTCGGCCGAACCCTCCAACCACACTAGAGCATCCCTAGGTGGTTGTCATATCCAAATTCGAGCCGAATCTCGCGACTACTAACAGCCAGCTAAGCCATAATAGGTTTTCACGTCTTCATAGCTGCCGCCGGTGTCTGCACGATCTCGACCGAACCCTCCAACCACGGCACTACTTCATGCCGTGAATCACCCATCTCTGTAGAACTCAATCCATAGGCCCTTTTACGAAGACGGGGAAAATTTCATTGATGTTTCCAATTTCCCCGTCTTTGGGCCGAATAACCGTTCTGGCGGTTGGATGCGATGCTGGGTAGCCTAAGCCGAGACCGCGGGTAGAGTTTTCTCAAAATGGGAGAAAACTCCAAAATCCCCGACGCCGACATCGACTATCCATAGAGGCCAGAGGGGAACGAGATCCGACAACGACAGCGGTAAATGGTACTTTTTATTGGAAATTTTGGCGGACGATTCACGAGCGTTCCGCCAAAAGTATGGAGATTGGAAAAAAGCGAATGAACGTCAACTTCCGGCGTTTGCAGTTCTTCAGTGAGAGTACATGGTGCGAAGAATAAGACTGTTAACATATCTTCCACGGTTTGATTGAAAAAATCCTGTCATCAAGCTCAAGAACTTTGGAGCTCAAGCTCACAGGCTCGCTTAACGAGGCTCCCGTTGAGGCTGCCATTCCTCGACGTGAATTTAATANTATCTTCCACGGTTTGATTGAAAAAACCCTGTCATCAAGCTCAAGAACTTTGGAGCTCAAGCTCACAGGCTCGCTTCACGAGGCTTCCGTCTAGGCTGCCATTCCTCGACGTGGATATTTCTAGTGCTTAGCAACCATCAAATAAAAACGTGGTCAAGATGGTTCTGAAAATTTGGACGTAGGGCGTAGCGTATAGCAAATGAAGTTAAACGTTATCTGTCAAAGCGCTATATCGCCGCTATCAATTTGAATATTTTCGTTTTAAAAAGCGTTGAAAATGGTGTGTTCTCAAGAACATAAAACAAAAAGTGTTTATCATAGAGTCCTACTTTAGAAATGGACGCAAGATTGATGGAATATGGAAGTATTCTATTGAGGAATGGTTCAAAGAATTTCAAAATCAATTTCCCGGCGTTGTTGAGTACAAAATTTTTCAAAGTGCAGTTCAGCGTTGTGTTAATGTTTTTCGTGAAACGGGCAGTGTAACAAGAAAAGAAGGAAGCGGCCGACCTAAAAAGCGGACTGAAGAATTAAAAGAAAATGTCCAACAAATAATGGAGAATGCGCCAAGAACTTCTGTACGTGTTTTATCACAAATGGTGGGAGTATCAGTCGGTACCTGCCACACAGTGTTAAAAAAGATTTGCGTTTGTTCTCCTATCGTTTAACTTGTCAGCAAGAACTTCATGAAGTTGATTTTCCGCGACGGGCTGTATTTTGTGAATGGTTTTTAAACAACTACGGTGAACTTCATAATATCACCTTTTTTTCTGATGAAGCCTGGTTTCATTTAAGTGGTTACGTAAACTCACAGAATATGAGAATGTGGTCTTCTGAAAAACCAGATAACTTTTTTGTCGAGGGCCCTCTACACGCTCAAAAAATTGGAGTTTGGTGTGCTCTCAATCGAAGGAGGATTTATGGACCTATTTTTTTAAATGGTACTCTTACTGCGCAAAGGTATAGAGAAGAAATTATCGCTCCTTTTGTTAACCAGCTGGAAGAAAACGAAATTACAAACTTTTACTTTCAACAAGATGGCGCAAGGGCACATACGGCAGGCGAGACGATGAATATGTTGAGGGAAGTTTTCCAAAATCGACTAATAAGTCTCAATGCTGAACATGAATTTCCACCGAGGTCATGTGATATTACGCCGTGTGATTTCTTTTTGTGGCCTTACCTTAAAAACACTATTTTTGAACTGCCTATTCCTGATTTAAACCATCTGCAGGCTCGACTTATAGACAAGATTCGTGAAATTAACAATACCCCGAGCATCTTAGAAAATGTCTTTAATTCTTTGAGGAACAGGTGTGAAAAGTGCTTGGAACAAGGAGGGTGACACTTTCCGCAGCTCCTTTAATTGTTTGTTATTGTTATCACGATTATTTAAAATAGTCATTAACGTTATTGAAACTGACAGCTGCTATACAGCTCGTTGAGAAATGAGGTTAAGTTGGTCGCTATAAGCTACTCCCTACGTCTAATGTGTCAGAGCCAACTTCGACCACGTTTTTATTTGAACGCTCGTTACCTAATAATACTACCTACAGAAATTGGGATATATGCCAATATGCATATATCCCAATATATATGCAGAATTACATAAAATAAAAATCAAAATAGAGAAAGAACAGCTAGCTGTGGCATTAAAACAAAAAGTAGAAGAAAAAATTGCCAATTTTTAAAAAACAAAACTACATATTAACAAAGTTAACGTTTAATTTAGCATTTTATTGAGACGATGAGAAAGAACTGACTGTTTTTGCCTCCCGCTCGTGCTCGGTCGGCCCGGTCCCGGTCCTCTCGCGGTAGGCCCCAACCAACTTAAGAAACAGAAAATTCCTATATATACCAGTCAACGTACTACAGCAAAATCAAAGTTACTAAAGTGGAACCGAAACGACCAAACTTCGCCGAGTTTTGCTGTAGTATCCATTATAAAACATAAAAAGCACCGTGTGCTTAAGTCGTACTTAAGTCTGAGTTCGAGTCAAGTATCGACTATAAGTACGGGTATAAATGTATCATCACAACGGGCCTGGATCATAGACGGTAATCTAACTGGTCACGTGGCTGCAAGCTTTACTCTGTAGTTTCTTATGGAGTATCGCACGTCCGCGTAGGTTCAGTCGCTGGTATGCTAGGAGGCCGTGACGCTGGTCGCTGTAAGAATGAATGCAATATTGCATTCTTCAAGTGACCACCATGCGAGATGGATGTGGAAAATTTGATAAGTCTTGTGCATATCAAGCCACCTCTCTGGAATCAGGCACATCCGGATCATTAAAATAGATTTGTTGTGGCTAAATTATAGGATGGTATTGCCGCAGAAATGAATGTGGATCGTAAGTTAAAATTTTATATTATTTTCGTATACATTATTAAATCACCAAAATTTTATAGGAAATAGAAAATCTAATAGAAACCTACGGTCTAGCCAGGCAAGTACGGAACCGGACGAAATGGTCGAAGAAAATTACGAATCACAAACGGCTGTTTTAGAGGCTCAGAATAGTGAGGAATTATTGAGGAATTATGGACGAATCACAGAATAACCAACAAATGACAGAAGATTAATCAAAATCAGCGATTTCATTGTCTCCACGTGCCGAAACAGTTGAAGAACCTAGAGTATCTTTGGTGAACAGAAAGCACACTTTCCCAAACGAAGTATATGGCCAAGCCTTGCTGAATACCGAGAAAAAAATTGGAATATCTAAAGCAGAAAAATTTAAAGAAAAGCACAATTATTCCAGACTCAAATTATCACAAAGTGTTCATTGAGAGTTAGCTACCGTTCGTTTCAAAGATACCTTCTCATGAAAAATTATTATTTTAAAGTCAAGTCCAAGAACTTGTACAAAAATTTGAGCCACAAACATGACAGCCAAAATATGGCGTTTTGGTTTTCAAATATTCAAAAATGATAAAAGTAAAATATTGATTAGGATTAAGAATTATCCTGCCTATTTATTGCTTATTTCTTACTAATACTATTTTCCTAATACAAGAATGTCATTTTTTATGTAATGGTATTGAGTAATAATTATCGCGTTTTGTAACACACTATTTTTATAAATTGATCGGCTACTTTTTCATTTGTTTCTATAGCTTTGGCAGTTGATGTTTGGATGTTGCGGATGCGGATTTTTTCACATCCGCGGATGTGAATGCGGATGCGGATTTTTGAAGGCTCACATCCGCGGATGCGGATGTTTAAGATCTTATATAAATATAGTATATGACTGAAGAATTAAAACAATGATAAAGTCATTATTAACATTTTTATTAATGAAAATTAGTATTAAGTATAATACTCCTATTTTTTTTTTAACTTCACTTACTAATTTTCATATTATTAGTAATTAGAATGAGGAGTAGAGATATTATTATTATTATTATTATTATAAGTGAAGTTAAAAATAGGAGCATTGTACTTAATAAAGAGTAATATTGCCGCCTGTTCTGATTCGAGGCAGTTACGCAGAGGTTCGTAAATTAAACTGGATAAGTGGATAAAAATCTTCGTGCTATCGGTGATAATATCTTACATTCCTCTCGATTAACACTCCACCATTTAAGAGGATTTTCATCCAGATTAACTCTTTTTTTAGTTCTGTAAGAAAGTAATTTCTTTTTGAGTACAGCTTCAGTGCTACCATTTTCTGGTATTTCTTGACTCTCATCTTCACTTGACGAATCTAACATCATAGCAAGGTCGTTTTTTAAGCATGGCTTTCTGACGATACTTGATGTCCCTGGTCCTAGTTGTTCCATATCCTTTTCCGTTGAATCAGTCATTTTCCTTCTTTTAGCCACTTCGGAATTGGCATTAAGAGAACCGAAAACGTCATTCTCAGTATTTGTCATCATCAAAATGTCGTCATTAATCTTTTCCTCAGTCACCGGTGTAAAAAATTTGTGCTTATAGAGAGGATCTACGTAAGTGGCGATGATATATTATAAATTATTCTCTCCCAAGCTGGAAAACTTTGTTGAAAGTTCATTTTTCAGAGTCGTGACGGCCTGTCGAATCGGATCAAACTCTTGTGATCTTGTTAAATAGTCATCAACTTTTTTTTCAAGCATTTGAATTATTGGAATCACAGATGAAATAA
The DNA here is from genome assembly GCF_000390285.2 of Anoplophora glabripennis. Lineage (NCBI taxonomy): Eukaryota > Metazoa > Arthropoda > Insecta > Coleoptera > Cerambycidae > Anoplophora > Anoplophora glabripennis. The sequence goes on from NW_019416815.1 coordinate 297,099, forward strand.
GGGCGTGAGAGCTGCTCAGTTCCCGTGTGGCTTCCTCAAAAGGTCTCAGCAATTGAATAAAACTTCCAATGATTTTCCATTCTTCTGACAAAATAGGGTTAATCTCATTATCATTGATGTAAAGACTTAGGGCAACCTTTACCTTTGAAAAACGCTCGAACTTGTAAAATGTATTGTTCCATCGCGTTACACAATCTTGGAACACTTTGAGATGAGGTTGATTCAGTCTGCCCTGAATTGTTTACAGTTGTTTCTGAGTGATGGTATAATGATTGAAATGAGTCGAAATTTTCTTACATTTTTGTTTGAGTATTTTTATGTTTTCATGCGAACCTAAATAACTGCGGGTAGCAGGTTGTATTTTGTGAACAGTACAATCTGTGTCATTCATTTCGTATTAGATCCTTCATCTCTGATTAGGCAATGCACTTGTTCTTTTTTAATATTCCATTCAGAAAGCATCGTGTTAAATTTTTCGGAAATTATGTCACCAGTGTGACGGCCGTCGAATGTCTCGCATTTCAATATAATCGATGATCTATCAAAGTTTTCTGCAATTCCATGGCAAGTCAGGCTAGCTACGCAAAGAAGCGTTTGAGCTTGGATCCGACCAAATGTCAGACGTAAACGACATGTAATCAAATTTTTCGATTAATTCTTTAACTTTTTGAGCAACTTTGCCATATAATTCCTTGCATACAAAATCAGTAAAAAAATTGCGTCCCCTAAAATTATATCTTGGTGCTAATTCTTGTATCAATCTGCGAAAACCCAGACCTTCAAAAAAGTTAAACGGTAAATTTTGAAATGCAATAATTTCTCCAATGAGTATATCAATTTTTTTCGAATTTAAACTATTAATGTCCCACTTCTTTTCTTTTAGAATTACTTCTTCTAACGAGAGTTGTTTCTTTGCTTCTTGTAGAGGAGTGGCAACTTTATCTGAAAAAAATACACATATAAATTAAAATTTTCGGAATTAAAAAACTATCTACCTAAAAGTAATGAACAACTAAAGGACGTGTTTAATTTTCGACATAAAAAAAGAACACGTACGTATTATATTTTTGTAAATATCTCTCAAAATCTATCTAAGAGAAAAAAAATTGTCCAACCTATATTATATTGCAAAAAAATAAAAATTAGATATAACACAATAACGCCAAACGGACCGGATCTTTTAATTATTACTGATCAAGAAAGTTGAAAAGGAACGAAAAAAAATTGACATGATAATTGTTAATGTCATGTCAAACTGAGAGATGACCCCCTAGCATCAAGACAGCTACGACTAACGAAATGCTAAATAGAGACAGCACTACTTATATAAATAATGATATTATGATAAATTTCTAGACAAATTATTTGCTAAAAAAGCGAAATATGCGAATTTGAATTCGATTTTATGCGAAATTCTTAATAAAATTTCTATGACTTTTAAATAGATAATGAATTATCTAAATCTTTTTACAAGTGACGGAGTTATGTGGCAGCAACAAACAATAATATTGAGTGGAAACATCGCCTAAACCACACCATAACTAAACTATTAAACTAAACAATGCCCAAGGAAAAACTAATTAATTAAAATTGTATATGATGAAACTTACCTGCGTCAGATTTTATCTTCTGTAATTGTTTTTCTTTACTCATGCTCTCAAATATGGAAAATTCTTCTGGGTGCATCAAATTTAGATGATTTTTTAAAGACGAGGTGGTTCGGCCTTTGCGAGAGTAGCTTTTATTGCATAGTTTACAATCAGGCTTATCATGGTCCTCTATATTTGGTTCAAAATAATTCCATATGTTACTTTGTGTCGGTGGTGACATTGTTAATTAACTTGTTAGCTAATCTATCAATAACGGGAAGTTCCCGTCGGGAACCTCGCTGGAAAAATAAAGAATATTGTTATAAAACGATAAACTTTACCTACAATAAAACGTATTACCGGTGTAACACAATGGCATTTACCTGGCGATTTTAATTTAATATGCTGAGCTAAGACTAATATAAAGATTTCCCAATAAACAATTATTTACACACAATGATCATTGTATCACAATAACACTCAAAATATCTATCTATACAATAAGTAATCTACAGCTTAAACAAACACGTAATGATTTATTTATTTACAAGAAACAAATGATGCACCACAACAAACGCGTCGGAACTTGTCATCAATTTTTTCGCTCCCATTGGTCATTATCTCATGCGAACGGCACGCGCCATTCGCCGGCCCCACCCAATTTCTTTCTTGTCGCTCACAATTTGTATTACATTCGCATCCGCATGAACATCCGCATTGATTATTGCGGATGCGGATGTAGATGTCCAAATCTATGCGGAAGCTCCGCATTTGCGGATGCGGATGCGCATATTCGCAACATCCCGGCTTTGACTTTGGATATCAAACGTCACTTAAATATAAAATTCTAAATGCACATTTAATTGTTTTTCGGGCTCTTGACAACCGACTATTATAATATTCAGTGTCAATATGAAAATAGTCAACTCCAAATGGTTTTAGTAAATTTTCAAGTAGCGGATAGGCATCATCGCCGATAAGAACGTAAGGCATCTCTACATTTGTACCAGCCAGAAAATCACTCGGCGGAATATTTAAACGACCTTTTGATAAAAGTTCAAACATTGCGGGCGAACTAAATGTACGTCCATCGCTTTGTTTCCCATATGCGCCAACATCTATAATGATGAATCTATAACGAGCATCTGCAACACCTCGCAATACAATCGAATATAAAAGATTGTAATTGAAGTACATGGTGCTTGAATGTTTCGGGCATATAACACGTATGTGTTTCCCATCTATGGCACCCATACTCCTCGGCTATTTTTTTGAAATCCTCAACCTTAGAGTATATGAGGTAGTGGTATATGAATGGGTTATATCACTTCCCAAATCACTATCACAGTTTCCTTCGCAATTTTTCCCACAGTATTGTATCTCATTCGAAACTCGAATGCTAAGTATACAAGCCTGTACATAAATATTTAAAAGCATTATTTATTGTTAGGATGTATTGAGAATAAAAATCAACATCACAAGTTGATATTCTGGTAAAATTGGTCGATTGTGACAGTTTCTTAAATGTAATCAAAAATTTCCCACTACATTCTTAAATACGAGAAAAAGCGATCAGGATAACTACACAATTTTTTGAATAAATGGCATTCACCAAATTCTTATCTGCTTTGTAATGGGACGTCCCGTAAACCTTTTTTTCAGCTTTTTGTTGTAAGAACCACTTTGTAGCATTGTTTTCCAACAAATAAAAATCATCAATATCAATACATGAATCATTCATTTTAACTACACGTTTGCATAATCCGCTAGTTGATTGCCGTCTGACCGACAGAGCACCTAGAGTGTACGTTTCCTATCCCAAAGCATGGGAACCGATGAAGCCAAATTGCGGGGAAGTGGAGTGTGTGAGGTAATCTGACCGCGCATACTTTGATCAGGTCCGGATTAAACAGTATTTTTACATTTATGACAAATATTCATTTTTCAAGTTTGGAATTCAGAAAATAATATATTTTAATGTTTTGTTTAAATAAACCTACAAAATAATTTAAATATATTTATTGTCCTCTAAGTAATGTTAGTTTATTTAATATTTGTCTTTTAGTAGATTTCACTGATTTAAATATTTTAACTTCATATACTTTTCACAAACAGTCCTCACAAGTTCTTATCCATATTTTTTTAATAAATTCACATTAAAACAGTTTTTTAATACATGATACAGTTTTATTTTTCTGTAGCCTAGGTGTACAGTTTTTATAGGAGTTATTAAAAAATATATATTATTTCTATTTCTTAAATTGTCATTTTTCTTTTTTAAACGCTTATCATTCTTGGCAAGTTTAAAATTAGCACTGCATTTTTGAATAAATTTCTAGCGCCGTTTTTATTAATAATAATAAACTTCTCTTGAAAATGTAAAGAACATATAACAGACGATTTTGAGGGCGCCCAATCTTTTTTTAATGGCTTTGACCCTTTCCAATTTCATTTCCACCCTCTTTAGAAAACCGGAGAATAAAAACAAGAAAATGGGTACGTAATACAATTTTATTCAGTAACTAATTACCTGTAATTTAACATTAATAATATGTTTATTATTGAAATTATATGTTGAGGGTTCAATATTTACAATTATTTTGAATAGCCATCATGAAAATAAACACCAATTGTGACAAAAAACTGTAAATAGCCGGTTGACAATATGAGCCTGTATATTTACATCAGTTAATAACGTGGCACTAAAAAACATGAAGGCAACACTGGAAATAAGTGCATGTGAGATGGAGAATGCTGCGCGAAGCCGTCGAAATGGCATAAAATATTTTTATGTTATTACTTACCTAAAGAATGAAATTTCAGCACTATTGTGATCAGATCTGCTATTACACTGCCCCATGATTGCATAAATAAAAACAATATATTTAATAAAATACTAACGATGTTAACACATCGAATGTCTAACAGCGATTAAGAGCGCGAGGTTGGCTGGGCTGAGGTTGGGCTGACGGTTGGCTTTACCGGCTTGCCTCTACGGTTCAGTCTATTTTGTCTATGGTCTGACCATCTACAACAACGGTAAGTCAAAGCATTGAAGAAAACTGGAAGAAAAGTGGATCCTAACCGGATCTACTCAAGTACGATTTTCTTGTTACAACATGCACTTTTATGGAAAAATAGTGGCAGACACCGCAGACTAGCAGTATGACGGTAATTTGAAATCCAGCGTGGGAGAATTTCTCATAAAACACGAAAACTGCTGTAAAATAGTTTAAAATAAGTAAAATCTAAAAATATTTTTGCCACTTGCTAAATAAGTTCCATAACGTCCGCACAAACGTTACATACTGCTGGCAGATCCCTCCAGACCCCTCTCTACCACTGTAATGTAAATGTCAATGTTTGTCAATGTTTGTCACACGCCCACTAGCAAACGATCTATGTTACCCCTTTTGGGGTACACAGTACAAAGCAGGTCATTTCCTTTAATACGTATGTTCGGGATCACTGTCAAACCATATTTGAAATAATTCCCGTCTATTTCTTTTCTCTTTTGGCATTTTACTTCACTTTTCCCTCCAACTAATAGTTGTTAATGTAAATTATGTTACTATTTATAAATAGTTATTTAAATACATACGGCGAATACAATTTGTGAAGCAATTTGTGAAGGCCAGCGATCCCCGCGCCGGCTCTGCTGGACTATGCACGTGCACTAGCTCTAGTTATAATAAATAAATATTCCACAACACAATGTATACCTGTTGTATTTTCAGTCAGTTTTGGTTGTAAATTCGATGCTTATGTTAATTGCTAATAATAACAATAGATTCTGATGGAGATTCAGAAAAATAAACATGGGGATACCAGTCTCCTGGCTTTCACTGTTTTCACGTAAATAATAAAGTAATATTTGGGCGTAAGCTAGAATAAATGAAAAATTCCAATTATTGATAAGCTTAGTATCTCGATGTAAATATTTTTATTTAAATCATTTCCATAATATTTATAATTTCTGCTTTGTACATTTAAGTATATTTTCCTGCATTAAGGGTATTTGTCGGTGTAACTAATTCATCCCGATCTATTAATAGCCCTAATTCAGGAATACTGACACGTACACTTGGGCAGGTAATTCTTGAGACTTAAACGCACCTAGGTTCCAGGAAAAGGTCCACGGCAGATTGGCACCAGAAACTTAATACATATTCCTGCGAGCGACTCCACACCAGGGCTCTTAAACGATCGCTCGCCCCGACCACATTTCTTTTACTTTGTTTTCGATAAAAATTCTTTTATTTTTACTTTGAGAAAGAGTTTCATTTTGCTGCACACCGAAAGCAACCCTCAGTGGGATAGTGAGGCAGTACTCTTCTCGTCGCGTCATTGAAGAGTACAGTTCGTCGTCTGATATCATCGATTTCATTTTGTACATTCCCTTTTTCTTAAATACTGAGGTGCAAAATAAATTATATTTTATGACTAAGTGTGAATTTATTTTGGATTTTTAGGTCATTTGTTTTAGGCCATTGTTGACACAAACCTTTGGGATACTTACGAAGACATATCTAAACAACATTTATCCAAATTCAGAGTTATGCCACAAAGACAAATTACATGTAGAGCACACATGCTCATTCCGCGGCTGTTGCTGGCAAAATTGCGCACAGGTCGCTAGCGGAACGAATTGTGTCATACATTGTAATTTTAAGCTCAAACAATTTAACTTCATATCGTTTATATTTCTGCTCCGTTTAGAGCCGAACGAGCGACTTCATAAAGCGAACTCTGAATAAGCGAATCAGGTTTTATTTCCGTCACGTAACTATGTGTGTAAAAGGCGTGCGGTGCGAGGGCGGTACTTTAGGCAGTTTAATAATCCAATTCGCTTCGGTTCTACACCCATTCAAACGGATCGAATGGGAAGGATTTTTAGTTATTAGTTTTTTTATAAATATGTTTATGATTACACATTTTTCGATTATGACAGCTACATCATCTTCTATGTCAACATTTAAAAGGAGATTGCAGGACTCAGATTTATATATTTTTCAAATATAATTGGAATTAGTACAAATGTATGCTCTTTTGAGGTTTCAAATTTTACTAGATAACACAAAATTATCATTATTAAAAGTACTTAGACATAAGAAACGTATTAAATTAATTCACATTTTAGTCCAGAAGACAAATAAACGAAATTTTGTACCGAAGAAATAATTTCATATACTATACGTTTCACAGTTCTCACTATTGTAAGAACAAATAAATAACGACATACAACTTAAAACAATACACTGCACAAATAGAAAATATCTGAATCGCTACTGAAAAGTGTATTGATCAGGTCAATATACACAAGCTGCCCTTTGGGGTATAAGATAAAGAAGTGGTATAGCTAAAAAATTATATCAGACTTGTGTCGTCGAATCTAAATTTGACCTTGGTTTAACTAAACAAATTTAATTAGTACTCCCACTTGTTACAATGGGCTGGTGTCGATTATAACAATCTGTAAAAAATAATAACAATATTTTTATTAAGAAAACAGCACCAATCTAAATAAATAATTTTGCCAAGAGTAAACAAAGAATTATTTCAACAAAAGTAATAAACGATAATTAGCAGCTATTATTAACATATAACAAAAAATATATTACTTCAAGAAAAGCATAAGTATTTTTTAGATGGATGTATAACTAATCAGAATGGCAATATGTGTAAATAAAATAGTAATTCATTATTTTTCCTAATGCTTATTGAGCGAATTATTGTGAAAATTGTAACAAATTTTAAGGGTTTCGTTTCATTGATTTTCAATTATTTGATAGTGACAATTTTTCTGTAAAAGTTTTGAACGGTTACACTGTTATTCAATAACTTGGGCAGTGTTCTAACCATTTTAGTTGATAATCTAATAGTGAAAATGGATGTTGATTAATATTTCAAATCAAAATTCCAATTATAACATGTCAGAATCCACACCAATCAGGCCGAGTATGTATCCCATTTTATCATAATAACAGTTACGTTATTTCAGGGTTAAACGTTAAGGTTAACGTTAACTGTTAAGATATAACGTGCATGTTTTGAGGAACTAATACCATTTTTAGCAAATACCTACTCGTATTGCAATTGTGTTGTTTTTTGAAGACGCTTTTGTGTCGACATTTTTAATAATAATTATGAAAAATTATTATAAACAAGAGTCGGTATTAGACAAAAACACATATAACTGACAGATGTTTTTTAGGTTATGAAACATGAAACAAATGCAAACTCGTAAATAACGGGTAAGTACGACATAAAATAGTTTGTAACACGTTATCTTAAATTATAACAAGAGTTTCTTAGGAAAGGAATTTGGTGTCGCTTTAGTTTAACGTACTTACGTGTTATTTGTCTAATGAAAATGAATGGCTTGTTAAATTTACATTTACTTGCCGGTTTTATAAACGCACATCGAAGGTAAGTTGTAAAATTTAAGTAACTTAGGTAGTATTTACCCTAAAATTATTGTTAGGTTAAATCAAACGAAGAAGGATCTAACAAGGAAACTACCCCAACCCGCACTCTCCGATTTCCAATATTTTTATATATGTTGTAGACTCGGTTGTAAAACATAAAAAATTAAATGACACATATTTTTTTTTATCTGCGGAAAAACATATTTAGGGGGTGAAATACATCCTCAAAGTTCGCCCCCCAAAACAGTTTTTTCTAAATATCTGTAGTTCTAATCAATATTTTGGAATGAAAAAAAATGAAAATTGCTTCTTATAAAAATACAAATGTTTCACGTTAGATTCCGTGTTTGGAGGTTGCTATCTTTATTTTTTATTTCAGAAAAACTATATTTTTCAAACATTTTTTATATATAAAAAATTCATATTTGTTAAAAAAAAATAAAAAATATGATTTATGTCAATAAATTAGCAAAATTAAGTTCTCTTTTTAACGGGTGAACATCCCTCTAGTGTGCTAAAAATGTCTGTACGATTAGATTAACATTGCAAAATGAAAAGTTTTTACTTTTTCTCTAATCATAAGTACGAATAATTTGTTCTATTAGCCGCAAACAGATTTAAACGGATGCAAACTACCCCTCATGCTCACCCCCAAAAACAGTATTTCTGTGACATCTCAATATTTTGAAATGAAATAAAATGGAAATTACTTCTTTTAAAAAAATAAAATGTTTCACAAGTGATTCCGTGGGGTTGCAATCCTTATTTTTTATTTCAGGAAAACTGTATATTTTCAAACATTTTTTTATATTAAAAAAATTCATATTGATTCAAATAATTAAAAATATGATTTATGTAAACAAATTGACAAAAATAATTTCTCATTTTAGGGGGGCGAACACCCTAATAACCCCCTAGTGTGCGAAAAATGCCTTTACTTTTTCTCTAATCATACGAATAATGTTTTCTCTTGGTCTAAAACGGATTTAAACGGATGCAAACTACCCCTGATGTTCACCCCCCAAAAACAGTATTTCCGTGTTCTAATAAATATTTTGGAATGAAACAAAATGGAAATTACTTCTTATAAAAAACAGATGTTTCACAAAAAAAGAATTAAAAAGTATACTATCCGATATTCTCTAAAAATTAAAATTAGGAATGTGAGTATATTATATACGAGAAAAAAAGAGAAATAAATAATTGATTCAAGTAATCGATACCATTTAAAAGAAGTTTGCAACCCTTGACATTATGTTCTGTACTTTTTGATACAAAACTTTCTGTTTATACTGATTTAAGGAGGATTATTAAAATTTAACAGAAATATTTATTAAGAATCCAAAAATAAAAAGAATATAGGCGGCTCGAATTTTAAACTTTTAAGCACGAAGCTTTGATACTTCACAAACAGACAGTAGAAAAATAAATATTGGGCACTTGTTTCTTTCTGCCGGAAAATTGTATTGAAGAGTAAAGACCATCATTAATGTTCATACCTGAAAACACATTTTTATATATATCTTGTCCTCTATTGGCCCTATCTAAACTTTTTTTGATTAAGCAAAATGAAAACGGTCTCTACTCAATAGGACGAGTCACAGTCGAAAGAATATTAGAGATTGCATCCCCCGGTTAAAATTGTTAATATTATGCTTTATTATTTATTTTCGTAAATTTTCATTAAAATTACAGACTACAAACAAGATTGCTCAATAGAAATAATATCCATTTTTTTTTTCATTACAAAATATTGATTAGAACCCGAAATACTGTTTCTGGGGGATGAACATCAGGGGTAGTTTGCCTCAGTTTAAATCCGTTTTAGACCAATAGAAAAAATTATTTGTGAAATATCTGTTTTTTTATAAGAAGTAATTTCCATTTCGTTTCATTCCAAAATATTGATTAGAACCCGAGATGTCACAGAAATACTGTTTTTGAGGGTGAACATGAGGGGTAGTTTACATTCGTTTAAATCCGTTTGATGCTAATAGAACAAAATATTCGTATATATGATTAGAGAAAAAGTAAAAACTTTTTATTTTGTAATGTTAATTCTAATCGTATAGACATTTTTCGCTCACTAGGGGGTTGTTCGCCCCCTAAAAAATAACTTAATTTTGTCAGTTTGTTTACATAAGTTATATTTTTAATTTTTTTTAACAAATATGAATTTTTTATATATTAAAATTGTTTGAAAAATATAGTTTTTTTGAAATAAAAAATAAGGGTAGCAATCTCCAAACACGAAATCACTAATGAAACATCTATTTTTTTATAAGAAGTAATTTTGCATGCTGTTTTATTCCAAAATATTAATTAGAACCCCAGATATTTAGAAAAAAACTGTCTTTAGAGGCAAACTTTGAGAATGTATTTCACCGACATATTTAATAATAATAATGCAGAATACAACTAAAAGAGTTCTTTTAGGTTATGAAACATGAAACAAATATAACGTAGAGCGCAAACTCGTAAATAACAGGAACCTACGTACAACATAAAATAGCGGTCGTTTACGGCACGTTATTTACAAACGTTATTTCTAACATAACGTTTTAACGTATATGGGATACATACTCGGCCTGAATATCATGTTACAACTATAACAGGTAATATACGTATAGTTGACGTAACTTTACGATATTTTAGACCGATGCTGAATATACCAAGTATGTAAAACTGCGGTATTTCTCGTTACAATCGTCAACTATCAAGAGGCATTTAAAATTTAGGAAGTTAAAATGTGAAAAATTTGTATATTGTACAATATTATTATACTGAATTATTATACTCATCGAAAACTGAGAATTCAAATAAGAAATGAAAGTATACCAAAGTATTAAGGTGTGAAGATGTCAATCATGTCATGTAAGATGTCATGAAAAGAACTTATAATGCTCCAAAATAAAAAAAAGTGCTTTTGATAAAATGAAAACTTTTAAATACATTTTGAACTGAAATAATCGGTGTTAAATAGCTGCTAAACGTACAGTGCCTTCATAAGTGTCTGAGTCCCACGTGACCAGATTTGTTTTGGCGTTTAGTAAATTTGATTTTCTTAAGTTGATGTCTCAATAATAACCCAAAAATTACCAACTAGGGATCCTAGGTGAACTGTCAATCCAGAGGCGAACGTAACTTTTCCTGTTCTTCATGCGTGTTGTTTATACAATTAATTTAGCAGTGTTTACCAGAATTTCTATGCTTTTCTATAAATTAATATTTGAAAAAAAAATGGTTCTTTTCAGAACTCAAAAAAATTTGACGTTCTTCCCGTAAGTTAAACGAATATTTTAAGGTTATGTTACGAATGTTAGTAGATAAGCAAAAGGAGATCCAGCTCAATTTGCATAATTTAGGGCTGAAGAAGATGTTCAGGGCAGATTCCCTCGAAGATGTGTCATTTTCCCGCGAAGAGGGGTTTTAGATTTTGAAGAAGAAGTAAAAAAAGAAGATGTTCCGGGCAGATTCCCGCTAGGAGGGGTCCT